>NC_026000.2:5491552-5533060 GCF_000442705.2 Elaeis guineensis
GAGTATTGGATCAATTCAAATCAGATTTGAATAAAGAGTCCTCTCATTGGGTTATAAGAATTATCTATAAATAGAGAGGGTCTCTATCTATGGATAAGAGAAGAGAATAGAATAGCAAACAAATCAAATTGAGAGAAGAGAAAAAGAGAGAGAGACAGGATGTGAAGAGAGAGGTCCTTCATCTTCTACATCTCTCCTTTTGTTGCCGCCTCCTCTTCTTGGGCATGGATCCTTCTTGAGCATCCTACCTGCTGGTGTGAGGTATCACATCATCATATCTCATCCCTCGATTGATTGTGTATGCGAATTTAATTGGATTGGAGTTCATCCTGCTTTCCTGTGGCATCTGATGTGCATGCGAAGTAGTGGGTCTGCATATCCAGGCCTCCACGAAGGTTTATATCAGATAATTTAAGATTTGATCTCTGATTCTGCTATGATTCAGATAAAAATTTGATCTTTAAATAAGTAGAACATTAGAGAAAATTTTTAGATGCAATCTGGCATTCTGGAGGAAAATGTTCCCTTCTCTTCAACTGATATCAGAGCAGGCCTAAATATATACATGTAAAATAAAATTTTTTATGATTATTTATATAAGATATAATTAAATATGTGACATTAAACCTCATTTAAATCTATTTATATAAAATTTTTGATCTGATTTTGATTGGATTAGAGGTGCCTAATCAATGATTGATTGAGATTTTTATAAATCTATTATAACAGAATTCTGTTGTTGCTGAATTTTTGATGAAAAATAATATGAATTAAAAATTTATTTTAAATTTATTTTAATAAAATTTTAATTTTATTATTTTTCTTATGAAGTGAGGATTATTTTAGATTTAAATTAGATATATTTTGATGGATATTTAGATTTGAATCCTATCATAATTCAGTACTGTGCGAAAATAGATTTTATCAGAAATTAATTTTTTATGTATTCATATTTGCATCTAATTATTTTTCTATTTGATATCAAATCTAAAATTGATATTTCATAATTAGTATAAGATAAATTTTAGATTTGATATGATGTATATGATACATCAAATCTAATTGGATTAGATGAAAAACATAATTGATGAGATCAAGGATATATTTATGATATAAAATAATTTTATTAATAATTGCATGTTGATGTAATTATATATAAAATTAGATTTTAGATCTTAATAGCGTAGTACTCGGATTAATGAGATCATCAGATCATCCCTCTTGAAATTTTTTACTTACCTGAAGTTTTTGCAAAGAATTGCATATATTAATAGGACTTTCGATATCTAATACCCAGGTAGTAGTATTACAAACAGAAAAATTATAAGGTGTTATCATATAAATACCTTGTGAAGCAACCACTTGCCTATTTCTCTTATTCCTAGGTATGTTTGGGTCAAAAGGGACAGTGGGAGAATAATTGAACTTGAGAAGTTCAAGACTTATAAACTATCCTATCTTAACCTGTGGAGTATCCATAAGTTAATCCTCAACTAGATGTGCCCAGTGACGAGGCACGACCATGATACACACTTCCTCACCGAAAGGTCAATCCGAATGCGTAATATACCACTCAAATATGGGTTTGTCATTGAGAATGACTATACCCATATATTATTATGAATAATGTTTCTTGACCTATTCAAAAATGTTACTAGTAGAGATTCTGACAATTGGCCTAAAATCTTGACATCCGAAATCGACTCCCTGTACATCAATTAAGTGTGGACTATGGTTGAAGCACCTATGGGTATGACCCAACAGGATGCTATCAGGGATGTAATTCTGAATTTTTTGCTTTTGCCACACACCATCTAGAGAAGTTGTCTCTGGTGGGAGGATAAATGCATTTATGAATTTTGGTTGGAATTGAGGAGATGGCACCTCTATTTTTAATGAGATAGTCAAATGTTTGACTTCATCAAATATAGATAAACCATGTGTGTATGCAAGAAGATAGGTGGGAGTCCCACTAACTTCTTGGTTATGTATATAGGTGACAAATAGCTTATTGGGAAGGTAGTCTCGATATTGCACTCAATCAATACTTATCACAGAAGTTTTCATGAAAAAAAAGACTTGGGTTAAGCATCCCATTTCTTGGCATCTATAGGGATAGATGTAAATGGATGATTAGGCTTGTCCTAATCTAGGTACATGGATTTAATATTGAAAGGGTTCAACATGAATGGGTGTAAAAGTGTTTACTTACCCATACATTCAATGTACCAAGCTTGATGTGAATTATGCCTTGTGTATAATCATTGATTTGGGCTGATCCATGATAGGATCTTATGAAAACTGTGAAAACATTCTCAAAGTACATGAGAAGCACTAGAGGAGCAGTGAATTGGAAGAGTTCTAAACAACAAACTATGTTTGACTCAGTTAATTACTGTTAGTAAAGATTGCTTAGAAAAGTTGCCTGATGAAGGGTTCATCATTAATTGGGTGTCGTTTCATCGAGTACCCACACACATCTTAGGCACTTTCACCTCATTTATGATTTGATCATAAAGTGAGTTAATATTAAGAACAGTATAATAGGATCAGTTCACTAAAGCTTACACAGCAGCAGTGCATCGTCACCCTGATTGCAAGGACATCAGGTATAAGAGTATTGGCTTTAGTGCAAGTGGGAGATTGAAAGAATTGTGCCTACAAGCCAATCGATGGGGATACGATGAAACTTTTCTTTATTATCTTTCTGCTCATTTGCATGAATTAGTTATTTTACTTATATGAGGTATTATATTTTATCATTTACTGTATCATTTTTATATGATTATGATAAATCTCTTAGATTAGGATAATAATTTTAGGGCCATGATGAGATCATACCAGTGAGACCTAAAATTTTGATAGCCCTAATCTAAAATATTTTCAATCGTTGGATCATTGAGTCGGAGATCAATGACTCCGATAAGATTGGTACATCCTATGTATACTTAATGGAGAGGTGGTTAATCTCACAACCACTTATGTGGTGATACTAATACAAGGATGTAGGTGCTCATTAAAAATGAGTTTACTAAACTGATCTGTAAAAGAATATTTGATGGAGCCTTACAGCATGTCAACAATGGTTTTCAGTGGGAGTGGTGCATGTGATCTTTTGACCTGAGATCACCATGGTACCTTGTGTGCATAGATCCTTACTTTGGTTTATTCCCAAGCACACCACTTTGAGATATGTGTGGATATTTTGAGTATGGTGAAGTATGCATGGAGGTTGTGAGTGGTCAATAAAAATCGATCACTCCTTGTAGGAGGAGAGAACATCTTATGTGATCTCATAGATGTGACTCTGAGATCTCTGGCCAGAGCAGGGATGAACTGTAGAAATATTTTTTACTGATTTATCAATCGAGTCATCATCATTGGATCGAGATACATATGGTTAGATATTTGGGTCTGACATATTTTCATACCCATATCCTTTTCGGGATGTTGTATGATCGAAGGATTGAATTACACGGTAACTCACCACGGAAGGATAATTTTGATATTTTTATCAAATTTTAAATCTTTTGGATAGTCATGACACGTTGCTAGATGTCAATCTTGACTTGTAGATTTGACAGAATTAAAAAAGTTTAATTCTAAAATCAATTAGGAAGAGTCCTAGTTAATTGGACTCTTGAGCTACCTAATCCAATCAGATTAGGATTTCATCGAGAGTTTGGATCCACTGCTGGCTAGATTTGGAATCCAATGGATCACACACAATAAAAATTTAGTCTTGATCTAATTAATTTAAATTTATTATAAATTTAATGGTTAATTAAATTGCTAGCACATGAATTAACCCAAGTGACCAATTGAGTTCAGTGCAAAGGTGTTTGTGCTAACCTAGTCTTGTTGTCTTGACCTAATGTGATTAGGTTTGAACCATCTAAATTTATTAGTTAGTTTTATCTGATTTTGTGGAAGTTTCCATGGAATCAACCTCCTCCACGTCAAACCACAGCATATTAAGTGTTGGCGTCATATTTATTTTGGTAATTAAGAAGGAGAGTCCTTTTTTCTTACTCCTCTTAAAATCATTACATATTCCACACGTTCTATTAATTTTGTGCACCATTAGATGGTGTCTTGGGATGTGGGAGGTGGAAGAGGAGAGGGAGTCCTTCTCTTGGAA
Source organism: Elaeis guineensis (assembly GCF_000442705.2). Classification (NCBI taxonomy): domain Eukaryota; kingdom Viridiplantae; phylum Streptophyta; class Magnoliopsida; order Arecales; family Arecaceae; genus Elaeis; species Elaeis guineensis. Next base: position 5,495,694 of record NC_026000.2, read on the forward strand.
GAACTCCATGCCAAAAATAAGTTGGGACGCCCCATTTATGGCATTGAATTGAAGAGTCCATTTCAACATGGACTCTTATTTCTTTCCATTAATTTCTACGTGTTTGTTAATTCCATGTAACATCAGATATCTCTTGGGATTATGGGTGCAGAAGAAGAAGGAGAGTCCTTCTTTTGGAAGGAGTTTGAACGCCATATTTAATGGGATGCCACATTTTTTGATTGATGTGGAAGAGTCCTTAATTTTATGGACTCTTGAATTCTCCATGCCATTCCTCTTATCCCACGCGCCATATGATGGGTTACATTTTTTCTTGATAGAGGAAGAGTCCTTCTACCAGTGAATCACCTTTTATTCCACACCAACCCATTGTGTTCCACGTTAAAAATTGATTGGGGCGTGTAAGGAATAAGGGACGCCAAGAGTTGGCATCCCATGGGATACCCCCTTATTCCCTATAAAAAGGGGGTGCTATTTTTATTTTGTACGTCCCTTTTTGGTGGGTTTAGGTGTGAGAATGAGAGGATAAGACAAGAAAAATGTCTGAAAAAAATATCAGAAAAGAGAGAGAGAAAATGGAAAGGAAGGGTGAAAGAAAAAAGAAAAGTATGAGATACTTGTCCTAAAATCAAATTGTTCATGTGTTGAACATAAAATCTGATTAAGTGTGATTTGATACTTTGGAAAAAGGATTCCTAAAGTGATCTTGTAGAGGTCATGAAGGCATACAAGCAATGGTGCATCCTGTTCTTGCGAAGGACAATCGCAGTGCACTTACGAAGAAGGCTACAGCACCATGACGAGTTGGAAAGAGCCCTGATCAGTCCTGTGTGGATCACCGTTGGAGGGTTTCTACTTTGAAGTCTCATGGAGATCTCAAAATCACCAGTTCGTGATCTTCATGGTGGTATATGACTTTTGATCTTCTCCTCATATGCTTGATTTTGTGGTTTGATTGTAATCATCAAGGGGTTCCTAGGATTTTTGAGTTCCGTGATTAAGTTTAATTGTTAAATCTTGTTTTCATTTATTGAATGCATGTTAAAAATTTTAAAATATATATTCCACTGCATCACCAAAATCCATCAGAAGAATGATGCTGCTTAAGTCCAAGACTGGGTATAATTTTTGATCGCATCTCGATCGTCCTCATACCCGATGCAATATAAAGCAAATCCGCCTTCAAGATTTCTTCTTTGAATTCTTTCAAATTTCTGAAGTTCTCGATGGCTTGGTTCAGGGCTTCCCTTGCTGACTCTACTTCAGCTCTTGCGGAGGCCAACTCAGCATTGGCCAGTGTCAACCTTTCCAGAGTGGCCGATACCTTCCGCACTCCATTTCAAGTTCATCAATGCATCCATCCCCTCTCGTCAGAGCTGATGGATGGAGTGCTTCTTGCTTCTGATCCGAGACTCGAGGGATGAGATGTTCTGACGAGCCGACTCAACTTCGGCCCTAGAAGACTGTAGATCTACCTTCATTCAGGAGATCTGCTCTTAAAGGTTTTTCTCCTATTCAGTTGTCGTCTGGAGTTGTTCGACGGCAGTATTCTTTTCGACGATGACGGTCGCCACATTATCCATCCACGATCGATGAAAGTCAACAATCTTTCAATAGTCTCTCTCTAAATCGTGCATGTCATGCGCCCACTGAAAGCAGAAGATAAATCAAGTCGATTAAAAAAATAATATCAGAAAACTTACCCCGAGTATCATCGGGTAAAAGGAAGAAAATATTTCAGCGACAGTCGGTTCTTCTATTCTCCCGATCAGTCAGGAAAGAGCAACTTCGATGAGCCACTTAGTCAATGTCGGATTGGCCAAGGCTGACTCACTCTCAGAGATTCGAATGTCGAAAAGACTTGGAAGGCCTGCAGATGATCCGTCATTGGCTGAAGTCGCTGGCGCCTTCCCCGATCTCCGATCGACAGCCCATGCTTGAGAATGTTGGGAAGTCGAGCTCGACTGCACTCGAGAATATTCTGCTGGAGGAACGGCTAGCACAACCGCAGACTGCTCGGGTTCGACTGTGACTCCCGCCCTAATCCAACCTCTGCTGATGGAGCCACTGATGGTACTCTTGCAGCTCTGTCCTCTCCTGCCGTCCCATCTTCAGCAGACGGTGCCTCAAAAAGCATTGTCAGGGATTACAACGCCAAGACTGGTTCAGAATCATCTCTAATGGAATGTCAGATTCCCTCATCAGTACCGATGGAGTAGTGACCCGACCTTTCTTCGACGGTCAGGAGGGTCCAGCTTCAGCTGTTGCCTTCTTCTTGACAGCATACGAGCGATTATCAACAGCCGACACTCATGCTCTTGGCTGCATAGCTGCAATCAAAATAAAGAGATCAGTATAAAGTTCAAAAATAGACAAGAAAAATAAAGTAATCGACTATGTTATACCTAAAGAAATGACCGAACTAAGCCCGACATCGTAGAGAGCTTGTTCGATCATCAGCTCTCGTTGCGATGGAACTTCATGTCTTTCAGTCGGAGAAAATCTTCCGATCATTGGCCTCCACCCGACTGTTCTCATTGGGGCCAGTCCTTGGATCACCCCAGCATGAAGAAAGCTCTAGAGAGAAGAAGAAGAGATGAAGAAAAATTAGTTTTTCCATCCATGAATGGATGATGGAAGATCGATGATAAAAAAAGACCTTTCTCGGGTAGAAAAATCACCGATCCTTGACCTTCAGATGAGGACAAAGGACAAAGAAAGATCGAAAAAGAAAAGGATAAGGAACAATCGGTATAAGCTGACACAACAGAGCAAAGCTGATGATCAGTCGGATAGAATTTGGGATCAGTTGAGCAAGACAGAGGCCATAATAATCAAGAAGATTTCGGACGAACTCTGAATCGAGAATCAAAGACCAGTCTGAAGGTCCTCGACATAAATTACAATCGAATTCGGAGGAGGAGAATTCATTCGACCATCCGAACTAGGAGCGAAAAGCTGATACTACTTCAGAATATGGTACTATTTTTAGAGCCGTTCAACATTGGGCCCAGATAAAGAAGAAGCTTCCATTTTCAGAACCGAAGGAGAGTCATCGACCGATTCTCCGACAGCTATCCCGAGAAGAGAAAGTTTTTCTACCAGCCATGAAAAATGGAGAACTAGAAAAAGAAAACCCTAAGAAGAGAAACCCTAGAAGAAGAAAAGGAAAACTCAACCTGAGATCAAAAGTGATGCAAGAAACAGAACTCGGAGCTCCTAGTACTAGGGCAACCTTCCAGTAAAACCTTCTGTACAACAAATGCAAAATCAAGTCTGGATGAAAGTGACTGTGTATATATAGGACTCCTCAATGGTCTAGATGAAATCGATCAAATCTGGATCTCCTCAGATGTCGACACGTGGCGACATCAAAATCGATCATTGGTCGGATGGTTCGACGCACCTGCTTCTAGATCATGCCACCTCATCATTATCCATATGAATAGCTTAGAGCCAATGATGTTGGGACATGTGGCCAAGATTTACTAGTCAGAATCAAATCGTCTGGATCTGGGCATCGAATTATCTTCCCGAAATGACAGTCCAATATGATTTCACAGCTATCGAAATAGCAAAATAGCTGAAGATCTCTCGTATTCCAAAAAATAATTAATACCAGCAGTCGAGTCGGGGCTCGAGGCAGCACGTGACAACTTTCTTCGTCCAACGTGACAGACTACGTGATAATATACACGTCAGACCATCTTGGACTTGGGATTGGAGGGCAACTGTTGGGACAAGTCAACCAACCTCTGACTCTGACTCTACATCGACCTTATGAACGCAATATTCCGAGTAACAATTAGTTGACTGACCGACAGTCAGCTGTTATCAACCATCAATAGATAATTTGGATAATCTCCAATCGAAAACCATCGGCATATCAGAGTTACCGACCAATGCTTATTCGAAACTCCATGACTACCGACTTACTGCTATTACCGATGTATAGTCGGCTTACAAGCTGCTAGCGCAAATGACCAGAATGTGATATAATGCTCATCTCACGGTCACATAATGTCGGAATGTGTAGATCCCATGTATTTAACCGTTATGAATGTTTATCGACTATATGTCACGGTCGTTAATGGATATAAACAGCCCATTAATTCCATGATTATGGCCTAATAAAAAGCAGAATCACATGCTCGATGGTTACATATGAATTATCTATAAAAAGAAGGTAAACGAACAGTCTTGGTAAGATAATTCTGGGCTAACACTGCCATTTTAAATACTCTTTATCTGTTGTTCACCACTTCCCACTGACTTAAGCATTGGAGGGTCTCCGCCGGACATAATTCTAGTTAATGTGGACTTCATTTTGCAGGTGCTCTTCACCGGTGACGGGCGCTACAGGGCATTGGCCGCAACAATATGCACTAAATATATTTTTATAGATATACATGGAGTTACTGATTGACTCAGCTGTAGCAAAATTAGAATAATCAATATTCATCATTTAAGGGCATGGCCTTATTATTGTGATTCTTCCTTTTTACAAGTGCTAAAAAAAGATAGCTGGTTAGCTATCAAGGGTTCATCATGATACAGTGCTAAGCCCAACTACGTTTAAAGAATTGAAGCTGCGACTATGTCTTTATTCAGTTTTGTCCATCATTATTTTTCAATCAGCAGTTGAACCAGTGAAAATCATACACCTTAATCTTCAGATTCCTCGGCTTTCCTCCATATTAAATAAATTTGATGTGTTCAAACTGGTGATGAAGTTCAAGAAGCAAGCTGGCCATTCCTAGTGGTTTCATTCTTTGGCGGTGCATATGCTCTTATTCCATACTTTGTTCTCTGGAAGCCACCTCCACCAGCTGTTGGAGAAGATGAAATCAGTAGATGGCCTTTAAATTTTCTTGATTCAAAGATAACTGCTGGGCTAAGAAACTCCGATGCACATAACCACAATATGCTTAGTAAAGTTGTATACAAATTTTTGTGTACATGAGTGATACTATAACTTTTTTACATCAAGCACATGCATAACTCATTGATTTTAACCATCATTGAATTACAATTTGAAAAGGTTTAAGTGACAAACAAAGAATCCCAATCATTCAATATAGTTTCTGTAAAGCGTTGCCTGAAAGCTTTTGGTATTTAGAGTTTTGGTCATTGATAGTTTGAGATAGTGGAAACATGCAAAATTTGTAGGTGAAACTTCAATCAAACTGATCGGATTGATGGTTTATATGCTGAATAGTAACTCCATTGCAAACCAGATTTTACTTGTTGCAGGCTTGGGCCTAACTATGTATGCTGGTTTAGCTTATAGTGATGTGTGGAAGGAGTTCTACCGATACTTCAGAGAAAGCATGTAAGTATCATGACATACTATTGGAAATTTCAATTAGGCGTACTCCCATGTGAAATCTCAATTTTTTTCATTCTTTAACTTGCTCGACCAGCATTTTAACCTAGTAAAGACACTGTCAGTTTTTTAACTAGTCAGCGGCTCCTGTTCAGCTGTTCTACAGAACTGCATCAAATACTTTACAAAAACTTTTTGAAGCTGGGAACTTCTTTCCGTGAAGTCAACATCAGAGTCCATTGACCTCATGTAAAACTCTGGCATTTACCTATAACATTTTCTTCATTGCAGATCCATATTACATGCATTGATTTTGCGCTATGCTCAGCCTTCTCACCTTTTTGGGTCTATAATGATATGACTGCAAGGAGATGGTAAACTGAACACTCTGCACCCATGCTTCTTTTCATAATATGCTCAGAAACCTAAATGTTTTAAAATAAAGGGAAAAATAGAATGGCTTTCTCATCAAAGAACTCACTTGTTCCCCCTGTTGCAGGACCAGTCAAAGTTCTTGGCTTTTGCCAGTGGCACTTATTCCAATTCTGGGGCCATCCTTGTATCTTCTCTTGCGGCCACCTCTTTCAGCACTCCTGTGAGCACCCCTCAGTCATAATTGAGAAAGAGTGATCTGGATCCAATTTCCAGCATTTGTTTTCTGCATAAGCAATAGAGTGAACCAAGTATAGCTATAATTGGAGACTGGAAGAGAAGGTAATCCATCGTTCTAACAAAATTGTCATCATAATATCCCAACCTCTGCTCAAAAGCCGATTTGAAGCAACCCCAACAAAATAAGGATTAATGATGTAAACTTATTATGTTTCACGAGTTTTTTTATATTCATAAATGAAAAGAAGCTAGAAGTGATGATGAGCTCGCCGGACTTGGTTGACAATTAGGACTGTTGCTTGCGACTCTCTCGGCTCAAATGATATCACTGAAATCCACCATTCTATTGCAGTGCGGTGCTCTCACAAAGCTCAATGCTCTAATGCGGAAACAAATATATAGACCCGATGGCATTCAGGGATGAATGTAGACCCGTCGGGCAGGGATAATCATTTTGAGATCTAATAATAGCTTCTTGCGACATTACTTTTGGAAAACTTTTGAACTATTCTTGTGTTATTAAGCACGCATACAATATATTACAACTGCATGATTTTTGTCTGGTTTATATTTTAGAGTAACAAACTCTGGTTTATAAGTTGTAGGGCATGCGCCAGTTTTCAGTTCAAGGTAGAATCATGGGGCATCATTTGGAAGTTGTGAAGTTTTGAGTTAAATATTTCCACTGGCACTATTTCTGTTAAAAAAAAAAAAAAGACAAAGATAGTCGCATTTGTGGTTTTTTTATTATTATTTTTTAAGGGAGGTGTGAGAACATGATTCTTCTCTCTTTTTTTTTTCTTTCGTGACTACAAGGAGTAGTAAGCATTGACAGTGCAGTATAGCAGTTATAGAACAACAAAATATAGTTTCCTGCTGCCATACAAACAAAATTGCAATAGTTGACAATGGTTGAAAATGAATCGGATATGGATTGGATACCAACATATCCATATTTATTTTGTCTAATGAATACAAATATGGATACGAAATTATTTGGATATAAAAATTTATATTCATATTTATTTTAAATATATATGGATACAATTCTAATATTGAAAGTATAGATATAGTTATAGATGTTACTTCGATAATAAACTTTATAATTACAAAATCAAAGATATTACTAAATAAATTAAATCAATTAATAATATATTTATATAGTTATATATTTTTTAAAAAATTAATAATTATTATGTAAAATTATATAGGATTGATATAAATTCGGATATTCAGATATGGATCGGATAGTTGTTTATCCATATCTTTTTTTTTTTTTTCTGACGGATATGTATACAGATATGGATAGTAGTTATATATTCAAATTTTTATTCATATCTGGATTGATTTGGATATGAAAATGGATTCGAAAGAATAATATCTCATTGACATAATTGATATTGCAGGAAAAAAAAGATAGATAGAGGAGCTAGATTGAACTAAGTCATTCCAGCCTGTTAGCGAGCTTAACGCTGAAGTAAAGAGAATCGAACCACTTAGCAATCCAATCTCCAGACAGATACGGGCAGAAATTGAAGACATCCTTACGATTAAATTGAATACCATAGTCCTATAAATGAAACTCCAAAGAATTAAATTAACAGCAAGAAATCCCGAGCAGGTATGACCAAAATTGACATTAAAAATCCTGAATGCGTGTCCAACAAGACATCGAGAGGTTTATATCTTGGTGAATTACAACCTGAAAACATCTGCCCATTCAGCAAACTACAAAGATCGTTAGGTCTAGCTTGTTCACCCCATTATTCAAATGATTTGATTCACTTTAGACTTTTTCTTAAAAATTGTTTCAATTACATCAATATACATGCATAGAAAGCTTCAACATAGACTGACAACTCTCTATGAAGCCAGAACATTCTAAATATTTTTTTCTAGCAAATGTAAGTATATATTTTTTTGAAACATGAAAATTTGATATTGGCTTGATTTGGGTGTTCACCAGCGGCCATGTTCCATCTGGTGATCCATGGAAGAGTTACAGGGTACTCGGCCAAGGGCTCCTCAAGGGAGCACAGCCGCAATGGTGATCGGAAAAACAGGGGAAGTAGACGGAGGTGTGATTTGGACATGGGGAAGAGACAGCAAAGGAGAAGGCGGGCTTTACCTTGACTCCGGCGGTGCTCTCCAACGTCGATTTCCGGTGATCACAATAGATGAAACCGGCAAGGTCAAGAGGGAAGAAGAGAAAGAAAGAGGCAGAAAACAGGGTCGGTGGTCGTGATAGAATCTTGGAGGGAACGGGATGGCCTTGTAAAGGCGGAGGCGAGCCTCGCAGGAGATGGAGTCTTCTTATTCTTCCTTCCTCAATGGGTGGGACGTGGTGTATGGTAGGTCGGTACGTTGCTGCTTTGTAAAGGAAGTAAATCGTACGTTGTTGTTGGTTTGTAAGCAAGATATGGAATTTATGTTGGGACCAAGCTTATCTCATCTTTTAAGATAATGCACGTATGTCATGATGCTAATCAAAAATCCAATAACGTAATCGTGTATTTTTTTTAATGGGGCAATAAAAAGTTATACATTACAAATTCGATATGTGTTTCCTATTTAGATATTATTGTTTCCTATATTTTTTATATTTAGCACCACCTTCCTCTATTTATATAAGCCCTCTATCCGCTTATCCTTCCCTCGTCGCTTCCAACTTCGGCGCCATCTCTGGCTCTTGCTCTTTCTCCCTCCCTCTCCTACTCAAAGGGCGGCAGTGGTGATCATGCCGGAGATTCAGATAGGGACTTCTTGGAGGAGGACTACAGACCGCTCCGTAAGAGACCGAAGAAGAATAATGCTCCTTTGAAGCATCCGGTACAACACTTTTTCCACTTTTTTTTTTATATCAAATAATCAGAATTCTTGGTTGAGAGATACTTATTGAGATCTTGAATTATGTTATTGAATTACTTGCATTTTTTTTTTCTCTCTTTATTCACAACATCTTTTTAAAACATCTAACATAACTTTCTCTATTCCATTGTCTGACACGAAGCCTTCTCAAGCTACCAGAAAGATGAAACCTTCAAAGTTTCATGCGCCTACCCGTTTGAGAATCGGAGCTTGGGAGGTAGGAGAATTTGATTCTAAAGCTTGACGTATTGAATATTCAATGGAATCAATGCAATAAAATTGCTATTGAACTTTACTTTCCCTGAATTATAGCTTTTTTTCACCAGAGGTCTGTAATTGATTATGTAGAGTAAAATACTAATCATTCTTGATTGCTACTGGTTAGAGCATAGTCAAGAATACAAACTCAAGATTTTTCTAATTGCCCTCAGTAGAAAATCTTATGTGCTTTGTTTGCTTACAAGTAGTTCTTTATCAAGGTGGATAAAGATTTGTCTGGTGGCTAATTGACGTACCCTTGTAAACAGCATGTATCAAGACATGAAGGTGATCTAGAGGCTAAGTGCTACTTTGCGAGACAAAAACTTATTTGGGAGTTTCTTGAACGTGGCCTGAAGAGCAAGATTGAAATTCCTTGGTCACATATTAAGGGTCTAAAGGTAACATACCCTGAAACAGGGGATGGAACCCTGGATTAGAGGTAATCTTATATGAGCATCAAGAGATGTTTTCTAATGGCATAATGTATCAGTTCTCTTAACAAAGCTTTCTGCTTGTTTTGTTCAGATAGCTAGGCCACCTCTTTTTTACAAAGAGACCGATCCTCAGCCGAGAAAGCATACCAGATGGCGACCTACTACAGATTTTACTGGCTTCCAGGCGAGTATACACAGGTGAAATCTTATCATCCTAAGCTGGTTAATGCTATGAAGCATCAACAGTCTGATTTGCATGTAAAGCTAATGATCTATTCGGTAATTGATAATTTTAAATATATAGTGTTTATTAATATGTTTGTGCATGTATTGGTGCATTGAAAACGTAGCTGGTGCCTTATTAACAAAACCAACCATTTATGTTTCAACTTTACTATTAGAGGGGCATGCAAGTAAAGAAACCAGTGTTGGTCTTGACTTTTCATAGACGCATGAGTACAAAATGATAGAATTGCAAGCAACCACTGAAATATGCACTAGTTTGTTCTTTGTTAAGCAGAAATTTTGTTTCATATATCATGTTTTCCTTTTATAAAAAGAGTGAGTGAATACAAAACAAACTTGCTTTGTACTCATGTAATTCTTCAGTAGATAATCAGATCAACTTGATATCGGGAGCCATTTATCTCACCCTCTCACCCGAATTTCTTCAATAATATCTCCACCCACTTCAGGAACATCTACAAGTTTGGTTGGTGGTAATTTGATTGATATTTTCACTTCCAATGTTGTGGTGTACTTCCATAGGAGGTGAATAGCCTAATGTTTTGTCTAACACTTATCAATTTCTTGCTTGAGCAAGGCACTTTCTGGAGTGCGAACAAGACTCGTTAAGGGAGAATATGGACAAGATTTTCCAATGCAGTCACGTTTATATTTTCTGAGTCAACAACCAGAAGATGAATCCAAATCTCCATACTCTGAACCTCAATACTCTGTTTTTGCTGATCAACTTCAAGGTAAAGATCATGCTTTCGAAATTACGAAGGATGGTAATGGATCCACCTTCTCAGAATTCTGTGTTTCTGGTTCGCATTTGTGTGATACCTCATCAATATCCATGAAGAGCATGGTACCGGTTTCTGTTGCGAGTGTACCAGATCCTGTCTCACAGGAAATTCCTTCAGCCAGCACAGGTAAGACTATACCAGCTCTTGGCATATATGATGCTGAAATTGTATAAATTATCTGAACAGCCATGTTTTCTTCAATCTTTTAAAAAAGAAAACTTTGCTTTCTGTTGTTCATTCATCTTGAATGACTTGCGACAATTGACTGGTCAGGTCTGAGTATCTTAGAATACATGCTTTCTGCATTCTCATAATAATTCAAGCTTAATTCTTCGATGAGTGGTGATGTTCTTGGGTCAGAATTTATAATAGTGTCACCAATACAGATGTTTGTTAAAGATGTCAAAAATCAATTACTTTAAATGGGGCATTCTAGTTGATTTTAGAAACTTGATGAAGGATGCTAACACGTTTATCTGTAATCTAGCTCATAGGGAGCTCCCTTGAATCACCAAGCTCCATATTGTTGTGGCAGTTTTTTCTTGTGTACTGGGTTTGCTTGCAGTATTTTTCATCAGCATGTTGTTTCCTATTTCTTGTATATTTTACAAAACATCGGTTGTTGCTTCAGGAATAGAATCCCAAGTATGGAGCAGTGCCGGTGCCGCAGAGGAGTTGGAGGAACCTAATTGGTGGGATCAGTCGATTTGGCCAACCGCAGAGAATAAGTAATTAAATTAAATTGTTCGTCGGATGACATCCTCCTCCTTGTAAGATGACATTCTGTGGCCCAGATCATTGTGATAAATATTTCACCATGAACTGATGGAAAAATCAAATCAAACAATGCATTCTATATAATTGATTAAAAAATTTGAAAGCTTCATGATGCTGGTTGACAACTGTGCAACATTCATAGGTGGCTATCTTCATAGTTGCTGCGTAATTGTTAAATGAGGTTCATGAACAATGTAATTATACTACATTTTCGTTCGATAGATTTCTTTTTCTTTTTTTTTTGTTCAGAATAACCACATTTATACTACCAAGCTCCGATACCAACAGGATCACCCATGGATTGTGAATTGCGGAAATAACTGAACTTCAGATCCACATAACAATTATGCCATTGCTTTCTTCTTAATCAAAATTGATGCCATCGTAGACCGTGATAATCCATCACCACCGCATAGAATCAGAAAGAAAGAAGATACACGAAAAATGATCCCAGCAAATCAAGGGAAATTAATCAAACAACCAACAAGCAGCAAAGGAAGAAAAACACGACCCACAAGTTAACGATTGGTTATGGAGCAGAAGGTTAATTGATTATTCTAATAATTCTGGCTCTGGTTATCAGTGTCATTAGCTCTGATGATATTTTAGGGGAAATCGTGAGTTACATCTGGTGCAACAGGACAACAATTGCAATGAAAATGAGTGCATGGTGCTGATTAGGAAAAATGGGGTATATTGCTTTTGCTATGTCATTGGTTACATGCACTGAGAGTTTTTTCATAAACAAAAAAGAAATGTACATTGTCTGTGGCAAGATATCGTGCTTGTTATATTGACTTACAGAAGCCATGCTACATCACAAATTTCATTGTGAATGAGTTAACATTGGCACCCCATATCTATATCAGAAAACAACTATTATTCATCACAAATTTCGAAAGATATATATATATATATATATATATATATATATATATATATATATATATATATATATATATATATATATATATATATATATATATATAAATATAAAGAAAAAGGAACAAGTGAAACAGACTGAGAGCTCACTTTCAACGTTACTTGTTCATCCTCGACAAGAATTTCCTTGGTAAAATATTCAACACTCATTTTAGCTTTAAATTGTTGTGTGAACTTCTCGTATACCTATATTGAAAGGTGAATAATTCAGAATGGAAATAACACTGCAACCACGTACATTAAACCCAGCATCATTTGAACATTCACATCATGAACATGTAACATTAACAAAAAGAGAGAGGAAACGTTACCTTTCTTAAGCCCATGCTTTCCAGAAAGGTTCAGACTGTTGATCAGAAGAATCTCATCATCTTGAGATAACTTATTTGACTCCAAGCATTTTGTCGAGAATGAGACAAACTTTATATACATCTTCTCTCCAACAGTATCCCCCACTGCAAAATGCACTTATCAGCGCATTGAACATATGCACATCTGGAACGAAGCCTCGTTCTGTCATTTCTTCAAGCAGTTGTAGTATCTCTTTCAGCTTCCCACCCTTAATCAACCAATTATTTGGACGAACAACCAGATCAGAGAAGAACCTTGTTTGAGGGATCCAAAAAGACAATCAATAGCTTCCAAAAATCTTCCTTCTCTGCAAAACTATCAATCATGATACTATAGGTGAACTTATTTGGAACAATATCTTCCAAAACCATGTTCACATAAAGCCGCTGGACTTCATCAAACTCTCCTGCCATGTAAAACCTATGAAGCAAAGTGTTATAAGCCACCACATCAGCACCAAATCCCCTACCGCTCATAATACAATTCGCTTTACGAAGCTTCCCAGCTCTGCAAAGGCTTCGAATCACGATGGTAAACGTGCAAGCATCCGGTCCAATTCCCTTCTTCACCATATCAGTCAAGAGCTTTAGAACACTGATCCATTCACCAAGCTCACAAAGCCTACTCATCAAAGTGTTGTAGAAGAAGACATCGACATCCCATTCCAATTCAGCATTCCTCTCCAGCAAGCTCTTGGCCTCCCAAACCATCGAGTCCCGACAAAGGCAATCAAAAAGGATGTTCAAAGTGATTGCATCTGGGCACAAGCCACTCTTCCGCATAACTTCGAACAGTTGGAATGCTTCGTCGACCTTGCCTGCTTTACAAAGCCCATTCATATAGATATTGTAGGTGATTGCATTTGGTTTCCAGCCCTTGGACGTATTCTCCCTCAAGATCCTCTCCACCTCCTCGAATTCGGCGGTTCTGCATAGGGCCTCCACCAAGATGCCGTAAGTCACCACGTCCGGTCGGCAGCCAAGGGCCTCCATAGTGCCCATCAACCTCTTGGTCTCTTCGATCCGTCCTGCCAAGCAATACCCATGAACGATACAAGTATAAGCTTCAACAGTCGGCATCAACCTTTCTTCGAGCATCTGATCCAAAACACCCCACGCTTCCTTAATCCTCCCGGCGCGGCAGGGGCCGGCGATCAGGATCAAGTAGGCGACTCTGTCGGGGTGTCGGCCGGATCGAACCATGAACTGAATGATATCATGAGTAGAATCAATAAGGGAGGGGCGTAAAGATCGCGACTTTATGAGGATTGTATAGGAGGAAGTGGCTGCGGCACCATCTCAAGTACGGAGATAGGACCGTCCCGCCATCATCGCAATATCTTGATCAGCATTTTAGGACATCTTCTACCCTAAATGTCGGAACTGGTTGGGACGGCAACAAATTTCATTGCAAAGAAAAACCGGAATGCCCCATCAGATTTTAAAACTTGACCTTTTGTTTGTCCTGACTTTACGTAACGGCGACATATGATTTTCTTTGATGTCTTTGGTATAACTTGAATCTAATGATATTTTTTTTACTAAGGTGATACCACAATTTATTATATAGACTTGACCATTACTGCACAACATCAATATTTGAAAGCGCTGATTCTTGAATTTGATGTCAAAGAATCAAAGAAATATTTTTATTAAGTGGAGGATGCACAAGCAATTTTCAGATCTCCACACTTAATTGAAATTGAACCTTTTCACCATCCAATAACGAGTCAGAAGATCGTCATGACTATGGGTATTGCACTTCATGTTCAATGAACTTTGGATCCTTGTGTCAGAGCAAGGTCTTGGTGGTGTCACTGAAATACGAATGAGAAAACAAATTTTCACTCAATCTTCAGCATATTCTTTATATTTCTTATTTGTATCTTCTAATTGGCACTAAAGTGGTCCAGACTTTTGGTGCACACAAACTAAATATTAACCATGTAAAAACATATTAAACAATAAAGGTCCTTGTGTCTCATTTTGAATTTTTAAGCAGGAATTAGAATTGTTACTCCATATTTAAATAGGAGAAAAGTTGGGAAGGGAAGGTTACAAAATGGTAAAAGCAAAAGAGTTTCAGATAGATACTCGCACGAAAAATTCGTTGTTGTGGAACTAATAAGTTCCTACTAAAATACGCTAAGATCACTAGATAATAACATCTCCAGATGCAGTTTGCCTTAAGCAGCTCGACGACTACGAATGCAAGTTCAAGAAGATTGATCGTCAGCTTGTCCAACTTCAGGTGGAAGGTCGAAAGTCTTCTAATGACTACGATTTTCACACTGCTCAGCCTCTCTCTCAGCGCATCTTGGATGAACTGATTTCATCCCAGTCCAAGATGCCACAGATGGAGCCATATGACGGCTCCACCGATCCGATCGACCACTTGGAGAGCTATAAGGCTCTCATGATAATCCAGGGGGCAACTGACATCCTCTTGTGCATCGACTTTTCGATAACTATTTGAAAGGCTGCTCGATCATGGTATTTTGGGCTTTAGCTGGAGAACATTAACTCCTTCAAGTAGTTCGAGAATTCTTTCGTGGCCCACTTTAGCACTAGTCGAAGGGTGCCACGGATATCAGACAGCCTCTTCTCTATTAAGCAGGGTGAGACAGAGATGTTGAGAGATTTTGTGGCTCATTTTAATGCGGCCACACTTGAGGTCAGAGATCTTAATGAAGACATGGCCATATCAGCTATGAAGAGGGATATGAGAGGATCTAGATTCACCTACTCTCTAGACAAGACTCTCTCTCAGACCTATGCTGAACTTTTGGAGCACGCGTACAAGTACATTCGTGTGGATGAAGTTGCTTCTGACCGACGTCAGATAGAAGGAAAAGATCAGAAGAAGAAACAGAAGAGAGGTGGAGCTCCGACTGAATCAAGTCGGCCAACTACCAATATGCGAGTTTCACTTCGACGACAGAGTCCGAAGTCGAACAACTATGACATGTATGACTCCTGTACTCCACTTTCTTTTCCTCATGCATAGATTTTGATGGAAATCAAAGGAGCAGAGTATCTTCGACACCCCCCTTCGATGAAAATGCCATTGAGGAGTTGTGACAGAAAAAAATACTGTCAGTTTCATCATGATCATGGTCATGATATCAGACAGTACATTCAGCTCAGGGACAAGATAGAGGTCCTGATTCGATGAGGCTATCTCGAAAAGTTCCGACGAGATTGTCCGACTCAACCTCCCATCAATCAATAACTTCAGCCACAAGCTGAGGAGACACTCAACAATCGACCAACGATGAGAGTAATCAACATGATCTCCGAACGACAGAAGAACTGGAGGGCAACTTTCAAAGAAGAGTCGGTGAAGAAACAATGACTCGATAATGTAATTACTTTTTTGAAAGAAGATATTCGAAGAATACAAACTCTCCATGATGATGCTGTCGTTGTTTCGATAATGATAGTAAATTATGATGTAAAAAAAATTTAGTGGATAATGAAAGCTCAACAGATATTCTGTTTTACTCGACTTTCTTCTGAATGCGACTACAGATTGATCGACTCAGGAGACTCTCGATGTCAATAATCAGTTTCATTAGTAATATATTTATAGTAGAAGAAAAAATTACTCTCTCACTAACTGTCAAAATAGATCTACGATAGAGTACTATTCTCTTAACATTCATGGTTGTCCGAGTTTCTTTGGCTTATAATGCCATACTCGGACGATTTGAACTTAATACCCTGAGAGTAGTAGTTTCGACATATCATTTATTATCCAATTTTTAACAAAAAATAGAGCCAGAGAGATGCGTGGAGATCAATAACTTGCCCGACACTATTTTCTGATCTCCACACAGAATAATCAACCTGAAGACTCTTTGTTCGTTGATAAATTAGACCAAAGAGAAAACCAAAAAAGGGTGAACGAGCCAAGCAATTGGTTTCCATCCCATTAAAAGAGGAAGATCCTGAGAAGACGGTCCAAATTGGATCGCAGCTATCTGATCCAGAACGGCAGCAACTAATAAATTTATTAAGAGCAAACGTCGATATTTTTGCTTAGTCGGCTACTGATATGTCAGGCATTCCTCTAGAGATAATAATCCACTGGCTAAACATTGATCTAAAGGTTAAGCTAGTGAGATAAAAGAAAAAATCTTTTACTCCCGAAAGACAGAAGGTCATCGATGAAGAAGTTGACAAGCTCCTCACGGCTAGCTTCATCAGAAAAGTTAATTATCTTGATTGGCTCGTCAATATAGTAATGGTGAGAAAGGCTAATAGAAAGTGGAGAATCTGTATCGACTATACAAATCTAAATTAAGTTTGTCCGAAGAATCATTTTTTTTTATCAAAAATTGATCAACTAGTTAATGCAATTTTGAGATACCAACTCTTGAGCTTCATGGATACCTTCGTAGGTTATAATCAGATTTGAATGACACCCAAAGATGGGGAGCATATAGCCTTCATAACCGACAAAGGCATCTACTGTTATAAGGTAATACCGTTCGGTTTAAAAAATATCGGAGCTACTTACCAATGGCTAGTCAACAAAATATTAAAGACACAAATCGGATGAAATATAGAGGTTTATGTAGATGATATGCTGCTGAAAAATTCTCAAACTACTAATCATGTTCGAGATCTAAAAGAAGCCTTCAGTATATTTTGATAACATCAGATAAAATTAAATCCAACCAAGTGTGCATTCAGAGTAACTTCTAAAAAGTTTTTAAGATTTCTTGTATCACAACGAGAAATCGAGGCTAATCCCGAGAAACTAAAGGCTATCATCAATATGAAGCATCCAAGCTCAAAGAAATATATACAATAACTTAATGGAAGGATCGCCGCACTCAGTCGATTCATCTCAGGATCGGTAGAAAGATGATTGCTCTTCTTCAAGACACTACGACAACCAAAAGACTTCTCATGATCAATGAGTACCGACAGTCCTTCGAGGACCTAAAAAGATATCTTGCATCTCCATCATTGCTTACAAAATCAAAGATGGGAGAAACTTTGTATCTCTATTTAGCAACATCGATGGAGATAGTTAGTTCGGTACTTGTCTAAGAGGATGAAAATCAAATTTAATGATCGATCTACTACACTAGCAAGGTGCTTCACAATACCGAAGTAAGATATTCAAGAGCAGAGAAGTTGATCTACGCTTTAATCATATCATCATAACGACTTCCCCATACTTCCAAGCATATCCTATTGTCATCTTGACAGATCAGTCATTAAAGGCAATTTTACACTGACTTGATACTTCGGATCGAATGGCAAAGTGGACGATAAAGCTCGATGGATTTGATATATAATATCACCTACGTCCATCGATGAAGGAGCAAATTTTGGCTGACTTCGTCGTCGAGTATACAATACCTGATAATAATTTTGAGGATGAGACTAACGACAAAATAAAGTAAGCTACGACTTTCGAGCCCGACTTAACATTGATATTAGTGTTACATATTGATGGAACATCCATGTGATGGATATATGCATGAATGCTTACATGCTAATTGATTATATAATACATTTGCAAGAGTTGTAATTAGGGCTGGGTGTCTTTGATGCATTATATTATCAGTAGAATCTCTCCTTTCTATATTCTCAACTGTTGATTGAAATTTTTACATAATGATGTAAAATTATAGAAATAAATTTATTTGAGAACAGATAAAAATTATTTCTTTCTATTTTTAAATAAAAATCAAGCATTCATGGTAGACTTCATGGTGATAAAGACTAGACTACCAGGCATCTGGAGAGCATAGGCGCATTAAGATTGACCATGAGATGGTTCAATCTATGATGTACCTAAGATTAGGCCCTTTAATCATTTTGTGGCTTGGATGATTTTTCAAAGTCCATAAATATGTGTTTTCCTTTATATATGCTTTTATATACTGGTAGTTAGGAATTTGAATTTTCATAGCATATAATGCATGATTAGGATATGCATGAGACCTAGGTCCCTCTATTAAATTATATTAAGCCTTAATGGTGAAGTGTTAAAAATACTATCCATGCCTTCCTTTATGCTAAGTCACTATTATGTCAAGAATCATAGTAGGCTTGTTGTACTATCCACAAGGCTTGCTGTGCGGACTGGCTTAATACTGTCTTGGTGCATTATAAAACTAATGATATTTAGCTCATACTAAATCAATAGAGTATATCAAAAACTGTAGTGAGTTTGTTGTGAATCCACAAGACTTGCTATAGTGATTGGTATGATGTTGACCTAATGATTCTTATGGCATATTGGATAGTGCTGTCTTGTTGTGCTATCCACAAAGATAGTATTATCCAGATGTGACCATATAGGATTGAAGGGTACGACTTAACTAAAATACTATAATTTGTTGTGCTATACACAAGGCTATAAGTATTTTAGAGGTAAAAGTTATGTCGAGAGTTACATAAGATGCAATTGGTAAAGAGTTGCCTACCTTTGAACTCATAAGAGCTTGTTGTGCTATCCATAAGATTTTTTATGAAGAATTGGGATCTCAACCCCACTAAGAAACTTCATGATAAGATTTTTGGATTTCATACTTGAGTGCTATGAAATTTGTTAAAAAAGTGAGAGATATAATTAGATAAAAATCCTCGTCTAACTTGTGCATGTCATCATGAGTAATCCTGTTTATGTTCTTATATATACATTTGCATCTTTACATTCACTACTTAGGATATCTTTAAAATTGATCGAATGTCATGGAATAGTTGAGGAATAGAAGGTGAAGAATATCTTCACTATAGGTATCTAATATCAATACATGATTGATGAGCAATAAATTACAAGAATTGTCTTGCAAGCGTGAAGCAATAGTAAGATGCAAAAGTTACATCTGCTAATAATTTGTACATGATACAAATTAATTATCGTGAGTATTTTAGTTTTAAAATTTTTAGGTATGTGATACCTAATATAGGTTCCTCTTATGCAAAGTATTTGTTGGATCTATAAAGCTGAGGTGAGGTGACTACTTGTCTTTAGGTACTAATAGATAGTCCATTCATGCTGAGGTTGTAGGAACCTATATAACCTTCTAGCAAGGTTTAGAGACTAATAGACTATTGATATGAGCCTAAATTTATCAGAAATATTATTTCAAATCTTTTGCTATTGTAGCATAATTTTAAAATTAATATTAAGAGTAAAAATTACTCTCCCTCTGATAAATTTTAAGGCTATGGTCTTATATTTCTATCACTTAATGATGTTCTTCATGTTGATGAAAATAAGAAATAAATATATGATGGTCACATATCTCAGGGCAAGTAAGATATTAGGTCTTGAACATATAGATGTTTGAAGACTAATAATATCTCGACCCATAGAACGATACTTCATATATGATATAACATGTTATCTAAAATACTTTACAAATATTATTATCTCATTCTGGAGATATATCCTAAAAATTTATGTATAAATTAGATACTGTAAAAATCTGTTACAAGCACTCCATATGAGATATGAAAAAGGGCAAAAGATAAGTTGCCCAACTTATGTGAAAAAAGTTGATGTACATAAGTTTGTGCTAGAATAGATTTTTATAAGTATATAGGTTATCCTAAAAGAATAGTATGTGATACTATTTCTGTTATCCAGAAATGGAGCCCAAGAGGGAGGGTGAATTGGGTCTTTTTAAAATTTTAAAAGATTAGTGCACTAAAACAATGTGCAAAAGAGATCGAGTGAAGTGGGTTGATATTCAATAAAAATAAATTCAAATACAAAATAAAGAATGCAAGTAAATGACACAAAGAATAAGAAAAGAGAAGTAAGCACAACAAACATAAGAATTTATAGTGGTTTGGTGCCAACCTTGCACCTACATTCACTCTCCAAGTCCCTACTTGAGAATTTAATCCACTAAATGGATTCAAAGTTATAACATATCGGACACTCCGATCCTTGCTATCCAAGTAAGAACACTTATTTTTCGAGTACAAGCCAACTCTTTTTCGATTTAGGATTCGGATCAATCCAAACGAGTTTTGAAACCTCCCAAAACTCAAAAACCCAAATACAATTTCAGAAAAATAGAGTACAGAAAATTCAGCACACAATCTCCTTAAATAGATACAATGAATGCAAAATAAATACAATACTCAAGAGAAAAAAGCTTTTGCTGAACACCCTCAATGAATTTCACACTTGATTGCTGCTGGAGAGTGGTTGGTGAAGTAATTGAATGCTTCTTTTCTCTTTTTTAGGGCTGAATAAGCTTTTCACGGATGTGAGCTTTGAATGCTAGCAAAACTTATGATTTTTCTCTTCAATAGAGCTTTTATAATCACTATCTACCCTTGAGAATATCTTAGAGTTGGTTTAGAATTGTTGGATAGTGTTTAATGCGCATTAAATGCATCAAAAATGGGTTGAAAACTAGCCGTTATGCAGCTCACCCAAAATAGGAAGTCTCATGGGGTGTCGCACTAACATTGAGACGTCCCACGGGGCATCCCAATAGGCCAGACAGAAAGTTCAGCTTTTTATTTTGATCTCAGAGTCTTAAAAATCATCTCAGGTGGATCGTCCCAATCACATGGGTCGTCCCACTGTGTACTATGAACCAAAATAAAGTGTGCCGGCTGCCCAACGAAAGGGGATGACCCAGATGGGTCGTCCCATTTTATTTCAATCTAAATTTTCATGCATTTAATGTCTGAAACTTACCAGAACACTTTCAAATGCTCTCAAATAGATTCAAATCAATTTGGACACTCTCAAAAGCCTTCAAAAACTTCTTCAACTTGCTGAAACTTTAACTTTTGGCACACTTGATAAAGCTTTTCAAAACCAATCTCTTGGACTACTTGAAATATCACAAAAATAATTTTCAAAGATAGAAAATACATTAGTAGTCCCCTCAAATGGTTTGTGATCATCAAAATTAATTCTTGGAGCAACAATCTTCTCCTTTTTGATGATGACAAAATATTTGAGTATACATAAAAAATATCTTTAAAGCTAAAAAAATTTGGATTTGTGAAGCACTAGAAGAGTTATGCCAAGGATTCAATATAGAGGATCATGATATACATATCTTCAGCAAATTTTAATGATTTAATTTATTTAGCTGAAACCATTTGGGAAAGAATTAGAGAATTTTTAAGAATTGTTCTTATTCGATCAAAATCCTCTCCTTTCTTGTATGAATTAGATTATTTTGATCATTTGAAAATAAATCTCCTCCTTTCTTATATAAAAAGTGTAAATTCCTTTTCTTCCTTGATTCTACTATCGGAGAAATAGATGTGAAAGAGAATATTTCTTTCTCTTTTTTTTGTTTTGATATTAAGGCAAAAATGAGACAAATTGAGCCAGAATCAAAAATGGATGTATCGAATCTATTTAGTATCAGTGAAAAAATAAGATTAGTAGATCATTTAAGAAAAAAATAGGTTGATCAGAGTAATTTTTTAAATATTATCAAAATGAAGATAAAAAAAATGATGCATCAGAGTTAAAAAAAAATGGACGAATCAGTATAGAGTACTGTACTAGAGTAAAAAGCTTTTTTTTAAAAAACAAACTTAAAAAGAGCAAAAAATTTTAACAACTACACCATTTTTACCATTTACCATTATTTCTCCTCCTCTATCATTATTATTTTTTATTTATCATTATTTCTCTCTTTTTTTATAACAAATACACCACTTTCATCATTTACCATTATTTTTCTCTCTTTTTGACATCATCAAAAAGAATAACTAGGAGAATAAGATTTTCATGGTGTTAGGTCAAGTATCAAGAAAATAGAGCATTCATTCTTCCATCAAAAAAGAAATGATAATAGACATTCATTTATCCAAAAAGACATGATAATAAACATTCATTCATCCAAAGAGACATGATAATAAATATTCATTTATCCAAAGAGAAATGAGTTAAATGGAAACAACCTCATTCATTTACACCAAAAGAGAGGTTACAAGAGTCATAATGAGCATAAAGCTCTCATACATCCAATCTACAAAATATAACTAAGTAATCTAATACAAAATGATAAAGTCAGAAAGATTGGACATCGAGCACGGAATCAAGATAGATAACACAGGATCAGCCTCATCCTCGATCGAAAGATCTGGTTCGAGATGTAGAAGCAGAAGGATGAAAAGCAATGGGCTGTATGAATGCAGGCTCAGTAGATGTAAAGAATCTAGACTGAAGCTGAGTCCTAATACCATCTAACTGGGACAGGATACCCCTCACAGTGAGTCTGAGTCCATCCAGATCAGCTGTCATAAAATTTTTGGAGTCTCTGATATCTATCCTAATCACCTCGAGAGAAGGGCGAAGCTGTGAGAAAAGTCTGTATATTTCTCGAGCCAAGTCATGCATCTATGGTGCAGAAGAAGTTGATGTGCCCATACCAGTAGAGAGAGAATCTACTATCTGTCTGCTCTCTCTCTCCAAATCAAAGATCCTGTCACTGAATCTCAGAAAGAAGCTCTCCACACCCTCCAATCTGATACTCAAGTCTGATAGAAGCTCCATCAATGAGAAAATATATAGCACAATGGATGAATCCAATGATGGAGCAGAGAAGGCACTCGAAGAGGCAGAGTGAAACTGCTGTGGCTGCTGTGACTGCTGCTGTACCTACTATAGAATTTGCTCCTAGTACAGCTAAAACTGATGGAGTTGCTGCAGAATCTGATCCTGGAACTGTTGCTACTGGACTGATAAGATTTTTGCTACCCTCTCAGCAAGCTGTCCCATATCAACATCCCTCAAACTGAAAGTAGGCATGGTACGACTAGATGGAGGGACTCTGACTGAGGATCCTGCTTCAGACTTTAAAATATGGTGATCAGGTGAACTCAGCTTGGGCAAGGGAGAAGATGGACCCTCCCCCTCAGCATGCTCCTCCTCATCACTCTCCTCCTCAATAGCTGTAGTTCGATCTTTGATCCACCGGCCATCAACTCTCACAAAATCCATGCGCCTAAGAGAGTGATTATTGTAGGTGTCAGTGTATGACAGTCTACAAACAACCTCTCCCTCAAAACTGACTCCAGACTCTTTGAAAATAACAGTAAGGGCCATATCGTAGGGCAAGGGAGCCTTGGACCTGTTTAAGGCTACCCTTATGGCATCTATCATCAGGAAGAAAAGGTTCAGGAGAGTCTCTGAAACTATATGGTGCATCAGACAAATGTCTCTCTCCATTATCAGATCATATCTTCTCCCTCTGGGGAAGAAAATCCTTGACACCATGTGGTGGAGTAGCCTCATCTCCACACTAAGATCTTTGGCCTCAATCTTCAAGAGCCCTTCCACATCATCTCTCCCTAGGAGCTTGTTTTAACCCATATAAAGCTTTGTTTAACCTAAATACATGATCTGAAAGTTTATGATTTTTAAAACCAGGAGGTTGTTCTACATATACTTCATCGGCAATATATCCATTTAGAAAAGCACTCTTTACATCCATTTGAAATAATTTAAAATTCATAAAGCAAGCAAAAATAAGTAACATTTTTATGGCTTCTAATCTAGCAACAGGAGTAAATATTTCATCAAAATCAATTTCTTCTTGTTGATTATATCCTTTAGTAACTAATCTTACTTTATTTCTTATTACATTTCTATCTTTGTCTAATTTATTTCTATATACCCATTTAGTTTCTATTATATGATGATTTTTAGGTCTAGCAACTAGTGTCCATACATTATTTCTTTCAAATTGATTTAACTCTTCTTGCATGGCCATTATTCAATTATGATCTTTTTCAGCTTCATCTATTATTTTAGGTTCTAGATGTGAAACAAAAGCTACATAGTTACAAACATCTCTAAGTGAGGATCTACTTCTTACTCCTTGTGCTGAATCATCAATTATTAATTTTTTAGGATGATTATGGACATATCTCTATTTCTTTGGGAGATTACCTATGTCTGGAGGTTCTTCATGAATGTTCTGATCATTGATTCTTTCATCCTCTTATTTTTCATCAATCTGATCTTTATTTTGTTCATTTGAATCATTGAGGGTGAGCTCTTTAATTCCATCTTCTATGATACCTGCATTATCAGCATCCTCTGTCTTTCTTGATGGAAGACTATTAGTTTCATCAAAGACAACATGAATTGACTCTTCTACTATAGTATTCTTTTATTAAATATTCTAAAGGCTTTGCTAGAAGTGGAGTAGCCAAGAAAGATAGCTTCATCAGATTTAGTATCAAATTTATCTAGGCTATCTTTGCCATTATTTAAAACAAACATCGACAACCAAAAATATGAAAGTAACCTATATTAGGTTTTCTACCCTTCCATAATTCATAAGGTGTTTTCTTTAAAAATGATCTTATTAAGGCACGATTTAGAATGAAACATGCCGTGTTAATTGCTTCTGCCCAAATGTACTTTGGGAGCTTGCTTTCACATAGCATGGTATGGGCCATCTCTTCTAGGGTTCTATTTTTTCTTTCAACAACTCCATTTTGTTGAGATGTTTTAGGTGTTGAAAAATTATGATCTATGCCTTTTTCATCACAAAATTTTTTAAAATCTTTATTTTTAAATTCAGTGCCATAGTCACTTCGAATAAAAATAATTGATAAATCTTTTTCATTTAAATTTTTTTGATAAAACTTGAAAAATACTGAAAATGCTTCATTCTTAGAAGCTAAAAACAAAACCCAAGTAAAACGTGAAAAATCATCAATGATTACAAAACCATATCTTTTTCCTCCTAAACTAGTTGTCCTTATAGGGCCAAATAAATCTATATGCAAGAGTTCTAGTGGTTTTAAAGTTGAAACAATATTATTAGATTGAAAAAAAACTTTTGTTTATTTACCTAATTGACATGCATCACAAATTTTATCTGTATCAAAATTAATTTTTGACAGACCAACAACTAAATCTTTTTTAATGATTTTAGAAAGTATGTGCATACTAATATGTGCAAGCCTACGGTGTCAAAACCAACTAGTCTCATTGATTTTAGCATTCATAGCCATAAGATATTGCATATTTTTCATGAAAAGATTATCCAAATCAATCATGTAAACATTGCCATGCCTATGCCCAATGAATCTAGTGTTATCATCAAAAAGACTAGTTATAATGTACATAAATGATTCAAAAACTACTTTATAATATTTATCACATAATTGACTAATACTTAAAAGGTTATGCTTAAGACTATCTACAAATAAAATATTTTTAATACAAGTGGAGGGAGTGATACCAATGTTATCAATATCGATGATCTTTTCTTTGCCATTATCTCCAAAGATGACCATCCCTCTATTCTTGACTTCCAATGTGATGAATTGAGATTCATCATCAGTCATGTATCTTGAACATCCACTATCAAGATACCATTTTTATTTTGTTGCTTAGGATGCAAGTAGGGATGGAAATAGGCCAGGCGGCCTATCAGGGGCCTATGGCCTGGCCTGCTGTCGGCCTGGCCTGGTCTGACCTATTTATCTAAATAAGTCAGGTATAGACTTTTAAAAAGGTCTGTTTAAATAAATAGGTCAGGCCTAAAATTTCAAAACTTGGCCTGAAAGCCTGCAGGCTGGCCTGTATAAATTATATATATATATAATTTAATAAAAATTATTATTTTATTAATATATATAATTAATTAATTATTGATCTTATCCATCAATATCCAATTATCTTAGTCCTTTCAAGAATCAAGAAGACGGAAGAGTCTTTTTAAATAGGCTTTCAGGCTAGGCCAGCCTTTTTTATTTTGCAAAACAGGTCAGACCGAGCCTCATTTTAAGCCTGAACCAGTCCAACAGGCCAGGCTCAGACTAGTATTTTACAATACAGGCCTGACCTGTTTAAGCCAAAGCCTGGTCTGGCCTGACCTATTTCCACCCCTAGATGCAAGACACACCTGCACACATGAAATCAAGTTTTAACCTTAGGTACCCAAGCTAACTTAGATGCTTTTGGGTTAGTCACAATGGTTCTTTTTGAAATCCATATTTTTTTAATATTTCTATCATCAAATTTATTTAATAAACATGTATAAGCTTTGTGCCCTATCTTGCCATATTTAAAACAAGTGATATTTGGCAATTTTGATGCATTGACAAAAATATTTTTCAAAAATTTTTATTTTCTTAGAGTATTATAGTCAAGTCCAACTTTATCATATACAGCTTTTTGACTATCAATAATTATTTGAAGTTTGTTTGAACTTAGTGTAAATCTATCAACTATAGGTTTCAACTTAGTTACCTCTTCCTTTAGATCTTCATTTTTTTTACAAGAGTTTCATTTTGATTAGAAAGTTCATCCTTTTCTTTTATTACAGACTAATTCTTTAGTTCTAATTCTTTATCTTTCTTTTCAACTTCTTCATTTTTCTTAGTTAATACATGATTTTTTGATTTCAAATTTTTATTTTTAGTACCTAATTCTTTTAGATCATTTAAAAGTTCATGAAAAGCTTCTAACAATTCATCATAAGTAAATTCAGGTTAAGTTTCGGATGATACCTCAGTTTCATGTGTCATAAGGCACAGGTTGGCTTCTTCATGAGATTCTTCGTCAGTGGTGGAGTCATCACTGTCACTCCATGTAGCTATCTATTGGAAATTATGTCCTAAAATTAATTGTGTGACGATTGAGTTCATCCTTGTATATGAATTATTGATTATTGAATAATAGTTATTCTAATATTTTTCATCATAAGTGACATCTTTCTTGAACTTTTGTACTGTGATGAAGTCCATAGAACTATGCTAGTGTACGATAAAGAGAGGATTTATCGTATAGTTCTTAAACAAGTTCACAGCTAAATGATACGTCATTACGGGACGGTGATATTTATCGAGTGAAGATCGTTGTGTGTCATATGGATTGGTTATCCTCTTAATCAAGGAGTGTGGTGACACTGGTATGGCATATAGGTGAGATATAAAGATACATCGTCACTGAACAAGTGACTCACCTGCTGAGCATTCTACTATCAAGAGCTGCTCGCGAAACACATGGGTATAAATATCCTTCAGACCTGAGATCACCATAGTGACTTGCAAGCAACTCACTGTGCTTTGGTGCCGAACTACTTGGATTTTTAATGCAGTGACGGAAGACTACTGGGTACAGTCAAGTACTTGTGAAGTCTGTGTGTGGATCAAGATGGGATTGATCTCTCTGGATTATTGGAGTTGATGCATCGCTATATTTTAATTTAGTAAAGCCTTGACCAAGGTAATCCATGAGATAAATTTGAAAGGTTGAAATACAATGTGGATGAAGCAATCTCAGTTGACAGTTAACCTGAGACCATCCTAGAGCATCCAAGGTCAAAAGGATAAGTTATGCGGTAACCATGAGTATGGGTTCTGAAATATTTTTTTGCGATAATTCGACCTATCTGGATATCGAGAACTATTGTTAGATGGTATCTCGATTAGTACAGAAATTGGTTCCTGTGCTACCGACTTAGTGTTTGAACCTATAGAGTCACGCACACAAGTCAGACAAAGTAGGAAGAAATTGACCTATGTTTATATATCCAATCTGAAAGTACTTGACTTGATTAAACATATAAGCTAACTTGATTAAGAATTGAGTTATGGGTCAAATGAGATTAAAGAGTTGACTATGTCAAGCTAGCACTATACATGAGGTTCAGATTCAATCCCGGAGATGAACAATTTCTATCTATGATCCATGGAATATATGAAAGATTAAATTTAAGTACTAATTAATTTTAGATTAGTTTTAAATTAATTAGACTTAAATAAATCTAAAATTTAAGTTAGACTTGGTACAAAAGTCCTAAAAAATTTAAGATTGACAGTCTTTCAAAATTATTTCTAACTGGCTTCGAATCGGACCTATTTTGGATGAGATATGAGTATTTCTACTTGTGCTAGGAATACCCACTCATGAAACATGATCAAAAATTAGTTTGGTGCTTATTTGGGGCATCCCAAGTGGGTGTGAGAGTAGGTGCAAAGTGGATGTCATAAGTGATGGCAATTATATCTCATGTAGGAGTCCTTCTTTCATGAGTATTGGATCAATTCAAATCAAATTTGAATAAAGAGTCTTCCTCTCATTGGGTCATGAGAATTATCTATAAATAAAGAGGATCTCTACCTATGAATGAGAGAAGAGAATAGAATAGCAAACAAATCAAATTGAAAGAAGAGAAAAAGAAAGAGAGACAGGCGCATGAAGAGAGAGGTCATTCATCTTCTACATCTCTCCCTTTGTTGCCGTCTCCTCTCCTTGGGCATGGATCCTTCTTGAGCATCTTACCTGCTAGTGTGAGATATCACATCATTACATTTCATCCATCGATTGATTGTGTATGCGAAGCCAATTGGATTGGAGTTCATCCTGCTTTCCTGTGGCATCTGATGTGCATGCGAAGTAGAAGATCTGCATATCCAGGCCTCCACGAAGGTTTATATCAGATAATTTAGGATTTGATCTCTGGTTTCACTACAATTTAGATAAAAATTTGATCCTTAAACAAGTAGAATATTAGAAAAAATTTTTAGATGCAACCTGGGTATTCTGGAGAAAAACTGTTCCCTTCCCTTCAATTGGTATCAGAGTAGGCCTGAAATATATGCATGCAAAATAAAATTTTTTATAATCATTTATATGAGATATAATTAAAATTTTTTGTGTAATTTTAAATCTCATTTAAATCTATTTATATAAATTTTTTGATCTGATTTTGATTGGATTAGATGTGCCTAATCAATGATTGATTGAGGTTTTTATAAATCTATTATAACAAAATTCTGTTGTTGCTAAATTTTTGATGAAAAATAATATAAATTAAAAATTTATTTTAAATTTATTTTAATAAAATTTTAATTTTATTATTTTTTTATGAAGTGAGGATTATTTTGGATTTAAATTGGATCTGTTTCAATAGATATTTAGATCTGAATCCTATCATAATTCAGCACTGTATGAAAATAGATTTTATCAGAAATTAATTTCTTATACATTCATATTTACATCTAATTATTTTTCTATTCGATATCAAATCTAAAATTAATATTTTATAATTAGTATAAGATTAATTTTAGATTTGATGTGATGTATATGATACATCAAATATAATTGGATTAGATGAAGAACATAATTGATGAGATCAAAGATATGTTTATGACATAAAATAGTTTTGTCAATAATTACATGTTGATGTAATTATATATGAAATTAGATTTCAGATCTTAATAGTCTAGTACTCGGATTGATGAGATCATCAGACCGTCCCTCTTAAAATTTTTTACTTACCTGAAGTTTTTGCAATAAATTGCATATATTAATAGGACTTCTAGTATCCAATACCCGGATAGTAGTATTACAAACAGAGAAATTATAAGGTATTATCATATAAATACCTTGTGAAGCAACCACTTACCTCTTTCTCTTATTCTTAGGCATGCTTAGGTCAAAAGGGACAGTGGGAGGATAATTGAACTTGAGAAGTTCAAGACCTATAAACTATCCTATCTTAACCTGTGGAGTATCCTTAAGTTAATCCTCAACCAGATGTGCCCAGTGATAAGGCACGACCATGATACACACTTTCTCACCGAAAGGTCAATCCGAATGCGTAATATACCACTCAAATATGGATTTATCATTGAGAATGACTATACCCATATATTATTATGAATAATGTTTTCTTGATCTATTCGAAAAATGTTACTAGTAGAGACTTTGACAATTGGCCTAAAATCTTGACATCCGAAATCAACTCTCTGTACACCAACTAAGTGTGGACTATGGTTGAAGCACCTATGGGTATGACCCAATAGGATACTATCAAGGATGTAATTCTGAATTTTTTGCTTTTGCCACACACCATCTAGAGAAGTTATCTCTGGTGGGAGGGTAAATGTATTTATGAATTTTGGTTGGAATTGAGGAGATGGCACCTCTATTTTTAATGAGATAGTCAAAATGTTTGACTTCATCAAATATAGATAAACCATGTGTGTATGCAAGAAGATAGGTGGGAGTCCCACTAACTTCTTGGTTATGTATGTAGGTGACAAATAGCTTATTGGGAAGGTAGTCCCGATATTGCACTCGATCAATACTTATCACAGAAGTTTTCATGAAAAAAAAAAACTTGGGTTAAGCATCCAATTTCTTGGCATCTATAGGGATAGATGTAAATGGATGATTAGGCTTGTCCCAATCTAGGTACATGGATTTAATATTGAAAGGGTTCAATATGAATGGGTGTAAAAGTGTTTACTTACCCATACATTCAATGTACCAAGCATGATGTGAATTATGCCGTATGTATAATCATTGATTTCGGGCTGATCCATGATAGGATCTTATGAAAACTATGAAAAGCATTCTCAAAGTACATGAGAAGCACTAGAGGAGCAGTAAATTGGAAGAGTTCCAAACAACAAACTATGTTTGACTTAGTTAATTACTGTCAGTAAAAATTGCTTAGAAAAATTGCCTGGTGAAGGGTTCATCATTATGTTGGGTGTCGTCTCATTGAGTACCCATACACATCCTAGGCACTTTCATCTCATTTATGATTTGATCATAAAGTGAGTTAATATTAAAAATAGTATAATAGGATCAGTTCACTAAAGCTTACACAGCAGCAGTGCGATCGTCATCCTGATTGCATGGACATCAGGTATAGGGGCGATTGGCTTTAGTGCAAGTGGAAGATTGAAAGAATTATGTCCTACAAGCCAATCAGATGGGGATGCGATGGAACTTTTCTTTGTTATCTTTCTGCTCATTTGCATGACATTAGTTATTTTACTTATATGAGGTATTATATTTTATCATTTACTGTATCATTTTTATATGATTATGATAAACCCCTTAGATTAAGATAATAATTTTAGGGCCATGATGAGATCATACCAGTGAGACCTAAAATTTTGATAGTCCTAATCTAAAATATTTTCAATCGTTGGATCATTGAGTCGGAGATCAATGACTCCAATAAGACTGGTACATCCTATGTATGCTTGATGGAGATGGTGGTTAATCTCACAACCACTTATGTGGTGATACTAATACAAGAATGTAGGTGCTCATTAAAGAATGAGTTCACTGAACTGATCTGTAAAAGAATATTTGATGGAGCCTTGCAGCATGTCAACATATGGTTTTTCAGTGGGAGTGGTGCATGTGATCTTTTGACCTGAGATCACTATGGTACTTTGTGTGCATGGATCCTTACTTTGGTTTATTCCCAAGCACACCATTTTGAGATGTATGTGGGATATTCTGAGTATGGTGAAGTATGCATGAAGGTTGTGAGTGGTCAATAAAGAATCGATCACTCTTTATAGGAGGAGAGAATATCTTATGTGATCTCATAAGATGGTGACTCTGAGAGTCTCTGGCCAGAGCAGGGATGAACAGTAAAAATATTTTCTACGGATTCATCAATCGAGTTATCATCATTGGATCGAAATACATATAGTTAGATATTTGGGTCTGACATATTTTCATATCCATATCCTTTTCAGGATGTTGTATGATCGAAGGATTGAATTGCACGGTAACTCACCATGGAAGGATAATTTTGATATTTCTATCAAATTTTAAATCTTTTGAATAATCATGATACATTGCTAGATGTCAATCTTGACTTATAGATTTGAAAGAATTAAAAGAGTTTAATTCTAAAATTAATTAGGAAGAGTCCTAGTTGATTGGGACTCTTGAGCTGACCTAATCCAATCAGATTAGGATTTCATCGAGAGTTTGGGTCTATTGCTGGCTAGATTTGGAATCCAATGGATCACACACAATAAAAATTTAATCTTGATCTAATTAATTTAAATTTATTATAAATTTAATGGATTAATTAAATTGCTAGCACATGAATTAACCCAAGTGACCAATTGAGTTTAGTGCAAAGGTGTTTGTGCTAACCTAGTCTTGTTGTCTTGACCTAATGTGATTAGGTTTGAACCATCTAAATTTATTAGTTAGTTTTATCTGATTTTGTGGAAGTGTTCCATGTGGAATCAACCTCCTCCATGTCAAACCACAGGCATATTAAGTGTTGGCATCATATTTATTTTGGTAATTAAGAAGGAGAGTCCTTTTTTCTTACTCCTCTTAAAATCATTACATATTCCACACGTTCTATTAATTTTGTGCACCATTAGATGGTGTCTTGGGATGTGGGAGGTGGAAGAGGAGAGGGAGTCCTTCTCTTGGAAGGAATTCCATGCCAAAAATAAGTTGGGACGCCCCATTTATGGCATTGAATTGAAGAGTCCATTTCAACATGGACTCTTATTTCTTTCCATTAATTTCTACATGTTTGTTAATTCCATGTAACATCAGATATCTCTTGGGATTATAGGTGCAGAGAAGAAGGAGAGTCCTTCTTTTGGAAGGAGTTTGAACGCCACAATTTAATGGGACGCCACATTTTTTGATTGATGTGGAAGGTCCTTAATTTTATGGACTCTTGAATTCTCCATGCCATTCCTCTTGTCCACGCGCCATATGATGGTGTTATTTTTTCTTGATAGAGGAAGAGTCCTTCTACTAGTGAATCACCTTTTATTCCACACCAACCATTGTGTTCCACGTTAAAAATTGATTGGGGTGTGTAAGGAATAAGGGACGCCAAGAGTTGGCATCCCATGGGATACCCCCTTATTCCCTATAAAAGGGGTGCTATTTTTTATTTTGTACGTCCCTTTTTGGCAGGGTTTAGGTGTGAGAATAAGAGGATAGACAAGAAAAATGTCTGAAAAAAATATCAGAAAGAGAGAGAGAAATGGAAAGGAAGGGTTGAAAGAAAAAAGAAAAGTATGAGATACTTGTCCTAAAATCAAATTGTTCATGTGTTGAACATAAATCTGATTAAAGTATGATTTGATACTTTGGAAAAGATTCCTAAAGTGATCCTTGTAGAGGTGCATGAAGGCATACAAGCAATGGGTGCATCCTGTTCTTGCGAAAGACAATCCGGCAGTGCATTACGAAGATTGCTACAGCACCATGACGAGTTGGAAAGAGCCCTGATCAGTCCTGTGTGGATCACCGTTGGAGGATTTCTGCTTGAAGTCTCATGGAGATTCAAATCACCAGTTCTATGATCTTCATGGTAGTATATGACTTCTGGTATTCTCCTCATATGCTTGATTTTGTGGTTTGATTGTAATCATGAAGGGGTTCCTAGGATTTTTGAGTTCCGGTGATTAAGTTTAATTGTTAAATTTGTTTTCATTTATTGAATGCATGTTAAATATTTTAAAATATATATTCCACTGCATCACCAAATCCATCAGAAGAATGATGCTGCTTAAGTCCAAGACTGGGTATAATTTTTCGATCGCATCTCGATCGTCTCGTACCCGATGCAATATAAAGCAAATCCGCTTCAAAGATTTCTTCTTTGAATTCTTTCAAATTTCTGAAGTTCTCGATGGCTTGCTTCAGGGCTTCCCTTGCTGACTCTACTTCAGCTCTTGCGGAGGCCAACTCAGCATTGGCCAGTGTCACCTTTCCAGAGTGGTCCGATATCTTTCGCACTTCATTTCAAGTTCATCAATGCATCCATCCCTCTCTCGTCAGAGTGATGGATGGAGTGCTTTCTTGCTTCTGATCCGAGACTCGAGGGATGAGATGTTCTGACGAGCTGAATCAACTTCGGCCCTAGAAGACTGTAGATCTACCTTCATTCAGGAGATCTGCTCTTAAAGGTTTTTCTCCTATTCAGTTGTCATCTGGAGTTGTTCGATGGCAGTATTCTTTTCGACGATGACGGTCGCCACATTATCCATCCACGATCGATGAAAGTCAACAATCTTTCAATAGTCTCTCTCTAAATTGTGCATGTCATGCGCCCACTGAAAGCAGAAGATAAATCAAGTCCGATTAAAAAAATATATATCAGAAAAACTTACCCCGATTATCATCGGGTAAAAGGAAGAAAATATTTCAGCGACAGTTCGGTTCTTCCTATTCTCCCGATCAGTCAGGAAAAGAGCAACTTCGATGAGCCACTTAGTCAATGTCGGATTGGCCAAGGCTGACTCACTCTCAGAGATTCGAATGTCGAAAAGACTTGGAAAGGCTTGCAGATGTCCATCATTGGTTGAAGTCACTGGCGCCTTCCCCGATCTCCGATCGACAGCCCGTGCTTGAGAATGTTGGGAAGTCGAGCTTGACTGCACTCAAGAAATTTGCTGAGGAAGGCTAGCACAACTGCAGACTGCTCAAGTTCGACTGTGACTCCCGCCCTAATTCCAACCTTTACTGATGGAGCCATGATGGTACTCTTGCAGCTCTGTCCTCTCCTTGCCGTCCCATCTTCAGCAGACGGTGCTCAAAAAGCATTGTCAGGAATTACAACGCCAAGACTGGTTCAAGAATCGTCTCTAATGGAATGTCAGATTCCTCATCAGTACCGATGGAGTAGTGACCCGACCTTTCTTCGACGGTCAGGAGGGTCCAGCTTCAGCTGTTGCCTTCTTCTTGACAGCATACGAGCGATTATCAGCAGCCGACACTCATGCTCTTGGCTGCATAGCTGCAATCAAAATAAAGAGATCAGTATAAAGTTCAAAAATAGACAAGAAAAATAAAGTAACCGACTATGTTATACCTAAAGAAATGACCGAACTAAGCCCGACATCGTAGAGAGCTTGTTCGGTCATCAGCTCTCGTTGCGATGGAACTGCATGTCTTTCAGTCGGAGAAAATCTTCCGATCATTGGCCTCCACCCGACTGTTCTCATTGGGGCCAGTCCTTGGATCACCCCAGCATGAAGGAAAGCTCTAGAGAGAAGAAGAAGAGATGAAGAAAAATTAGTTTTTCCATCCATGAATGGATGATGGAAGATCGATGATAAAAAAAGCCTTTCTCGGTAGAAAAATCACCAACCCTTGACCTTCAGATGAGGACAAAGGACAAAGAAAGATCGAAAAAGAAAAGGATGAGGAACAATCGGTATAAGCTGACACAACAGAGCAAAGCTGATGATCAGTCGGATAGAATTTGGGATCAGTTGAGCAAGACAGAGGCCATAATAATCAAGAAGATTTTGGACGAACTCTGAAATCGAGAATCAAGACAGTCTGAAGGTCCTCGACATAAATTACAACGAATCCGAAGGAGGAGAATTCATTCGACGTCCGAACCAGGAGCGAAAAGCTGATACTACTTCGAATATGTACTATTTTTAGAGCCGTTCAACATTGGGCCCAGATAAAGAAGAAGCTTCCATTTTCAGAACTGAAGGAGAGTCATCGATTGGATTCTCCGACGCTATCCGAGAAGAGGAAGTTTTTCTACCAGCCATGAAAAATGGAGAACTAGAAAAAGAAAACCCTAAGAAGAGAAACCCTAGAAGAAGAAAGGAAAACTCAACCTGAGATCAAAAGTGATGCAAGAAACAGAACTCGGAGCTCCTAGTACTAGGGCAACCTTCCAGTAAAACCTTCTGTACAACAAATGCAAAATCAAGTCTGGATGAAAGCGACTGTGTATATATAGGACTCCTCAATGGTCTAAATCGATCAAATCTGGATCTCCTCAGATGTCGACACGTGGCGACATCAAAATCGATCATTGTCGGACGGTTCGATGCACCTGCTTCTAGATCGTGCCACCTCACATTATCCATATGAATAGCTTAGAGCCAATGATGTTGGGACATGTGGCCAAGATTTACTAGTCAGAATCAAATCGTCTGGATCTGGGATCGAATTATCTTCCCGAAATGACAGTCCAATATGATTTCACAGCTATCGAAATAGCAAAATAGCTGAAGATCTCTCGTATTCCAAAAAATATTAATACCAGCAGTCGAGTCGGGGCTCGAGGCAGCACGTGACAACTTTCTTCGTCCAACGTGACAGACTACGTGATAATATACACGTCAGACCATCTTGGACTTGGGATGGAGGGCAACTGTTGGACAAGTCAACCAACCTCTGACTCTGACTCTACATCGACCTTATGAAGCAATATTCTGAGTAACAATTAGTTGACTGACCGACAGTCAGCTGTTATCAACCATCAATAGACAATTGGATAATCTCCAATCGAAAACATCGGCATATCAGAGTTACCGACCATGCTTATTCGAAACTCCATGACTACCGACTTACTGCTATTACGATGTATAGTCGGCTTACAAGCTGCCAGTGCAATGACCAGAATGTGATATAATGCTCATCTCACGATCACATAATGTCGGAATGTGTGATCCATATTTAACCGTTATGAATGTTTATCGACTATATGTCACGGTCGTTAATGGACATAAACAGCCCATTAATTCCATGATTATGGCCTAATAAAAAGCAGAATCACATGCTCGATGGTTACATATGAATTATCTATAAAAAGAAGGTAAACGAACAGTATTGGTAAGATAATTCTGGGCTAACACTGCATTTTAAATACTCTTTATCTGTTGTTCACCACTTTCCACTGACTTAAGCATTGGAGGGTCCCGCCGGACATAATTCTGGTTAATGTGGACTTCATTTTGCAGGTGCTCTTCACCGGTGACGGGCGCTACAGAGGATTGGCCGCAACAATATGCACTAAATATATTTTTATAGATATACATGGAGTTACTGATTGACTCAGCTATAGCAAAATTAGAATAATCAATATTCATCATTTAAGGGCATGGCCTTATTATGTGATTCTTCCTTTTTACAAGTGCTAAAAAAAGATAGCTGGTTAGCTATCAAGGGTTCATCATGATACAGTGCTAAGCCCAACTACGTTTAAAGAATTGAAGCTGCGACTATGTCTTA